>NW_026442125.1:2095000-2099054 GCF_026898425.1 Galleria mellonella
TATATTTTATATATCTATTTAGTTGTATATATATACTCATATACCTTTATATTTATGTATATATTAATTATGTTGTATAATTATACATTATTAGTCGAATGTATTTTCTTTACCTATTCCAATAATGGTAGAAAATGGTACTAGCATTAATGCCGCCTTTTTATCTTATTTTATTTCGGTAAATAAATTTATTTAAATAAATAAATGTTATTGCTGAATACTACAAAACACAGTAGTCGTGAATACGGCATCATTTATCGGCAGCAGTTAAATTATTAAATGGACAAAAATATATTATTTGAAAAACAAATAAAACAAACAAACAAACTTACTAGGGAATGGATATTTTATGTGTGCGTAACAGTTTTGTTTCAATATGTTTTGTTTTAAACTCTGTGACAGAGAGCTGTGACGTTGTGTATTGGGCAGACTGCCATATAGCATAGCAATGCATGGGAACCTGATGGTATATTATGTTGGTTGAACAATTGTTTAGTTTTATACCAACGTCAAAAAAGAGGAATATGTGTATATTTTTTTTTTAAATGGATGATAATGGAATGTTAGCCCCACCCGCGCCATCGGTATACACCGGCGGGGCACCAGTGAAGGATGATAGGTGAGGATGAAGTAAGTCAGTTAGCCCATCGTGACGAATTCAACAAAAACTGTTCACGATGGTTTCCAGGGGGAACCACGTGGAGGTCGGCCTGGTCGGGTATATTACTAACAATGGGGCCCTTTATCTCCATTATTAGCAGTCCCCCCCCCCCCCAAGAGCAATTGTAACAGTAAGCACGAGGCAGTGACGTTTTAAGAGGGGCGCTGCTATCCATCCCTCATCGGAGGAGGGGAGAGATTTTTAGTAATGCGGACGACCAGTCCCATTGCTAGCAATATAGGGTCAAGTAGATATCCTCGTGGTCCTGGAAACCATCGCGCTGAATGTTAAGTATATTCATCACGATGGGCTAACTGACTTGCCCTTTCATTCTCACCTATTATCCCTCACTGGTGCCCTGCCAGCATCTAGGTTACCATACCATTATCATCAATAAAAAAAAATATTCCAGACTTCCGATCACGCCTTGCAAGTTGCGAAAAAAACTATAATTTATTTATTTATAGTAACATTTTATTGTACTAACATTACAAGGCTTTGAAGTTAAAGAATTCTCAATAATTATAGTGTAGTATAAAAAGTGATTTTATTACTACATACATACATGTCGTCATAGTCGTAGAATACTGACGGATCTGACAAATATTACATATATAGATCCGTCAGTATTCTACGACTATGACGATATCTGTCACGCCCGTCTCCCATTAGGGTAGGCAGAAACAATGGAACGCCAAATGCTTCGATTCAAACAAACTTCTTTCGCTTCTTCCACATTTTTTTTTTTAACTAGCTTTTTGACCGCTTATTATTCGTATAATATAAAACATAATTTTAAGATAATAACAACACTGGTACATAAATAATTCGATATATTAATTTTAAACATAGAAATACATTATTTGTTGTTAAAAATAACCACTATAAATGTAAATTCTATTGGAGTTCAGATATTTATTATCGCAATAAAATATACAGCTACCTATTTAGTTATATAAAAGGAATAGTTTAAATTACTTTCGCATTTACTACAATATTATTTGTATAAATTAATTTATAAATAATTTAATTATATTTTGAAAATTTTTCAAAAATATTCTTTGCTATTTGTATTTTTTTAAACTAACTTTTTGAATACTAGTTCGTATGCGTGGAAATTCGAAAATAGACAAAGCAAATAGAACATCTCTAAATAGCGTATTGAAAAAAATATACACCAGGTTTTAAGTTGTACCTCAAGTTAAAGATAAGCCTTCTTCTTCTCTAATCCTCTCCTGTAGGGGGTTTTGGCAACAGTTGCCACGCTTGTCAGGCGAATTGGCAACCATATTTAAGGTTTGAATATGTTTTAACAGGGTCGCTGCGGGGGGAAAGGGATTGTTAGTAATGGAGACTGAGAATCCCATTGCTACCAATATACCCAACCAGGTCGATCTCCTCGCGGTTTCCCCTGGAAACTATCATGTTAATTCCCGATGAATTCATCATGATGGGCTAACTGGCCTGTTTTCATTCTCATCTATCAGACTTCACTGGTGCTCCGCCGGCGTATCTCGTTAGCGCAGGCGGGGTTACCATTCGATTATCACCAATTAAAAAAAAAAAAAAACAGGGTCGCTGCTGCCTATACCTCTGTCTTATTTATTATGAACAAAAGATAAAATCTTTCCTCTTTATATTATACGTTTAGACATATCTATATAGTAAAACGTTTAAATTTCATACTTTCATATTATTTACAAATAAAACTCACATTGCCACATATACATTCTATGATGTATATATGGCAATGTCCCCTGCGTATGCAGGGTAGGCTTATGTTAAGCAGTGGACAATTAAAAGTTGTAATGATGATGATGATGATGATGATGATGATGATGATGATTATGATGGTTGTGATAATGATGATGATGGTGGTGGTGGTGGTGGTGATAATGATGATGATGATAATGATAATACTGATGATGATGATAATGATGATGATGAATAGATAAACAGAAAAATACTTAACCAATTTTAAAAATTCTTTCACCTATAAAACACTACATTATCAACGTGTAACAATATCTATTTTTACTACAAAAAAAATTATGCGTAACCGAAGCGAGTGCTGGTTACAAATACAATTCAGCCGTCAAAACCCGGCTTGAAAATAGGCCGATGCAAATTCGATGTCTACGATGGACAATTGAAGTTTTCTATTAACGAATACTGTAAAAGTCTAGACAATGGCCGGTTGAGTGAGATCGGCCATTCAGGCCGTTCGAATCGGCCGTTATCTCCCGTGAGCCGACTGCCCATGACTACTGTGGCTATTTGATATAACTCTTTATTGAATAAGGTTGTATTAGAATCGACTTCAGTTGTGTTAAAACCAGTTATTTTAATTTAAAAACTATATTATAGCTATTTAACAGAGGGAGACTTTGTACAAAAGTCGTTTGCTTGCGCACCTCTGTCCTATTCGTGTTTCTACCGTGAAGCAGTTGTGTTTGCATGGCTGTGTTCCGGTTTGAAGGGTGGGATATGGCAGTGAATTTACAAGGTATAGAGGTATAACACCTGAGTTTTTAGGAATGGCAACGCATGGGGGGTATCATGGGCGAAACAGTATATTCTGTTATGTCCATGGTACTGCTCATGTCTATAGACGACGCTTACCACTTTCCATCAGGTGGGCCGTCAATTTAATTGTCATTCCAGGTTGCATAAATAAATAAATATATAACAATATATATATATATATATATATAACAACCAATTTCAAAAAGGAGGTAGGTGTACGAGGTCTGTCCGGAAAGTTCGTATAAAAGTGTTCTGGAATGCGAGAAAGAGGAGTGGGGAGGCCAGGTAAGCGCAGGACCCCTTCCTTATGTCCCTAACAATGCTTCAGTTCTGGTCTGACCGCCGTGCGGTGCGAACTGGCTTGTCACGCCATCTGTGAAGTTACCTCTTAACGAAACCCCGTCGGCATGGAGCCCGCTTCCGTTGAAGAGCAGCGCGTCGTAATCAAGTTTCTCTCGAAACTCGGCAAGAATGGCCGTGAAATTTTTGCCGATCTAATTCGATAAGACATCCGGGGAACCACGAACAAAAAAATCAAGAAAATCCCGCTCAAATGTCAAGACAATGTTGATTGTTTTTTCGATGTTCGGGGGATTGTCCATCAAGAATTCGTCCCTCCAGGCCAGACAGTTGATGGAAAATTCTACGTCGATGTGCTCAGACGCCTCAAAGCTCGTGTGGCACGAGTTCGTCCAGAATTGGCGCGAGAGGGGCGTTGGATTCTTCACCACGACAATGCCCCTGCCCACACCTCTCTTGTTGTCCGTGAGTTTTTGAGTAAAAATTCCATTACGGTGACCGAACACCCCCCCTATTCGCCGGATTTGGCCCCGTGTGACTTCTTCTTGTTCCCAAAACCAAATTGGT